>NC_083800.1:12766297-12802136 GCF_015708825.2 Lethenteron reissneri
CCTGGAGTATTAGAGTTGCATTATATGGCTATTATCTTACGACCTAAATCCATATCCTCTGGTTTTTAAATACATATTTCTAAACCAAAGTTAGAGATCAATATTACAAAATACTGTATGTCGTATATTTAACTTGTCTAAAAAAAATCCATCCCAACTTTACTCATTAGGCCAGTGTGGGACAAGCATCTAACATCATGCATTTGACGAGGAAACTTGTTTTAAGCATTTGAAGTATTTAACATTCGTTGCATTTAACTTGCTAAAATTTAAATTTCTATTGTTGGAACATTTCTAACACAATTATGCAGTACACACAAAGGATTTCGTCTTGCAAATTGTGCCCTGGTATTCTACATGTGCAAAGAAACAGATGGGTCCACACGGCTAACATTTCCCTTGAGAGAGGCACGCTTGCTGATAATGTACCTGTGACGCATTGTCATAGGGGCTCTGAGATAAAGGCTCGAGGCACAGAAGCTGAGCCTGATGGCAAGCAGCTCCTGGAGTTAGAGACACCAAGCTGCTCCCATGCATTGATTGTGGAGTGTTCCTATTTTAGAAAGTGCCGGACCCTCCAACAGGATCACTTTAACCACCTCTATCTCCCAATTTGATTGCACACTCTTTTATTATTCAAAGAAAAACTGGCCTCTTGACCATTAATTCAGCGGAGGACATTTGCCAGAAAACATACCCTTTGATATTTTGCTGTCATTAATATTTCTTGTTTAGAAAACATTCCCCTTAATATTTTCCTGTCATATTCTTGGGTCTTTCGGTAAAGTCGTGTAGTTAGGTTCAAATAAAATAACAAAAATTAACTAAAAACTACGGCGTTTCAATCGCAACACAATCATCATCAGGAGAAAAAGAGCAGCAAAGCTGCTGAGGCAGGGTGTTTTAAAGGTTTGAAATGGGTGGAGCCCAAGGGTCATCAGCGAAGTGGGCGGGGCTAGTGATGTTAAAGTGAGAAATTTGCATGTAAATGTAAGATCGGAGAGCTACGTCCACGACGACGAAGCTGCGGAAGTGGCCATTGTATTGTGAGAGATTAGCATGTCAATGTAAGATCGCAGAGCCACCGCCACGTCGAGGAAAACGAGCAACGGTGGCTGTGTTAGTGAGACATTTAACCTGTTAATGTAAAGACATTTAACCTGTTAATGTAAAACCAGAGAGTCTAAAATAACTACTAACATCAGAAGGTAGGATTGAAACATCACAGCCGTCCGATGTTAGTAGTTATTTTAGACTCTCTGGTTTTACATTAACAGGTTAAATGTCTTTACATTAACAGGTTAAACGTCTCACTAACACAGTCACTGTCGCTCGTGTCCTCGACGTGGCGGTGGCTCTGCGATCTTACATTGACATGCTAATCTCTCACAATACAATGGCCACCTCCACAGCTTCGTCGTCGTGAACGTAGCTCTCCGATCTTACATTTACATGCAAATTTCACGTTAACATCACTAGCCCCGCCCACTTCGCTTATGACCCTTGGGCTATACCCCCATTTCAAACCTTTAAAACATCCTGCCTCAGCAGCTTTCCCGCTAATTTTTCTCCTGATGATTGCTTGTGTTGTGATTGAAACGCCGTAGTTTTTTGTTTTTTTTGTTATTTTCTTTGAACCTATCTACGTGACTTTACCGAAAGACCCAAGAATATGATTCCTGCAGTCACAAAAGCTTTAAGTCAAGATTTATCTTCCTGTCATAAATATGTATTGTTCAGAAAGCATTGTCCAGGTATATTGAGCAGATGGCACCCACCACCTTGTGCAAGCAACTGACTTGGCTTGAGTGTGTAATTATTTCGATTAAAATTATGAATATCACAACACGTCGACAGCTTGTCAAGTTAATTAACCCACTTCAGACTTACTTTAAGCAAGGGATATTAATCATGGGACCAACCTCTTCGTCAATCTTGGATAGCTATGGTTATTAAACAATATACACGTAAGCATGGATACAAACAGAGAAAACAATTGCAGGCTTGTATTACGATAATGCTGTTTGCCGAGCATTGTCTCTTGCCATTTTTTCTGCGATGGCATGAATTTTGAACGGCGTATTGTGCAAATAATTTACAGTATTTTGTATTTTGAAAGTGGATTTTCCACTTTATTCTTGTCCATCTGGAATTACAATTCTCGGATATCCAGTTTCCCATCCTGCTATTATTTCTAAAATCAATTCCACGTAATTATGTTCTAATTGTTTTAATTATGCTATGATTTATCGTAATAAATACACATACCACAATGCAAATGCTGCGTAAATGAACACCCAACATTTTCATGAGCACCTTTCATCATTTGGCTTTGCTTTAACTTTTACCATGGAAATTAAACTTGCATGTGAGCTGCAAATAGCAAGAAATACACTATGTCCTTCCCCATTATATTGCCCCTTTATCAGTGTAACTCAGATACATTTTGAAGTCGTGTTTATACAAATAGGGTATATAGTGCCGAATGAACAGACTAATACATCGCATTATTAATACAATTACTTACCTCGACAAGAGAGACGTTTTTTCAGCAGATTTTGTAACACTGAAAAATATAAGGGCTTGAGTAATGCTGTTCACTGCCTGTTTATCATTGAAATGTTGCACCAGTGCGACATTTGTATGCATACACAACAGAGATTTTGTCAATCACATGGCAGAGTAAATAACACCGACTTAATGGACTGTCTTGCATGAAAATCTCTGATAATTGCACTACAATTGCATGTAAGAAGATGAATGCTTTGTTTGAATTAAATTTCATGAAATGAAATGTATTATCATCGCATCCCAGTGTGCAAAAAATGGACTATGCAGAGCTGATTAAGGCTATATTTATAATTTCACAAACGTTGTTTTAATACGTTGATCAGATATTGGTTTCCTGTATTTTTCTAATTAGATTTTTGTATTTCTGCAGTGGGAAAAATGTTAAAAAATAACCCCAAAAATGTTTCTGCGTATTTACATGTTATTTACATTTAAACATGTTTACACTGCCTACAAAAAAATCCTCGAGATTCTCCAGTTTGTTATCTTTCCTGTGTGCTCTTATGCATTTCTGACCTCATACTTTCAAGACATTACTTTTTTATTTCAGCCCAAGTTACTTGCCTCACAAACCATATTAAAATGTAATGCACGTAAAAAAATAACTCAGAAACTTACTTTGCATTTTGTGATCTTTTTTTTCCTCCAAGAAGTTCCAGCGTGGAGTGAAACTGATTTCAGTAATTTTTGCTTGAAGCATCACTTATAAAATATCTGTCATATCACACTGGGTCCCATTATTGCAAACTGCTCTGGCACATAATGGCACGTAATGTCATCTGAAGCAAATTTGCAGTGTCCATCATGAAAACGGATTCGGTGCTGCATTACACCTGATTTTTATATATTGGTTAGATTCAAATCTCTTTTTGTAGGCTTGCTGCATGATTATTTTCACGTTGGACACATCAGCATTCTAGCACTGTATACACCCAGGGAGAAAATAAATACCAATAATGGGACTGTATGCACCTGAGAGGAGCCAAGATTTATTCAGCTACTATTGGAGAAGCAAAATGCTATGACCATGTGGAATATTTTGACTTTCTCACCTATGGATATTAAAGTGCCCCAAAGAGATTCTGCGTAAGGCCAGCAGCATAATTAATATTTATTCCTTATGAGTGGTTGTAGAAAAGGCAACACCAATCCTGACCTAAGTCAGTCTACCATCTGATCATTGCTTGCTCTGCAGAGAAACCTCAGTGGATGTGAAATTGTGGACATTGGAATTTACATTCCGCAAGTAACAGTACTGCCAAGAAATAATCTGTAAACCAAATTGTGCAGATGATTAGTATGGCAAATCGGAATGTTTTATTCACCTAGGTGAACATGGTTGAAAAGGCCTGTCCATTTTCCATCTCAAAATATATTCAGTGACCTTTTATCCTCGTAGAACCCTACAGCTGTCCCTCTGTTGGGTTTTGTAGCACAAAGTGCACTTACACATTAAAGATGAATCAATTTAATGTTAAGTCATCTGTAACCAGATTAGATCAAAGACACTGTAAATACAAGACCACTTTACTTGGGCATTAGATTTACAGACTTGTGAGTCACAAAAGGCTAGATCTGATTCATAATGTCTATGAACACATTTTGCCATATTCTTGGTTCTTTCGGTAAAGTCGCATAGAAGGGAAATAATAAAATAATAAAAATATAAACAATTAAATTCTCACGACGTTGCTAAGCCAGAATCCATCTTCTCAGTTGCAGAGAACCTCTGTCTTGGAGAAGTCAATGTCACGTGAGCCCCTGAATTATAACAGTGATCTGCCATGGCCGAGGTGTTGGTCCTACCGTGTTTTAGGTCTGCTTATACTGATAGACTATCAAGTATTTTGTTGTTTATATGGAGCTATGGGATGGAAGATTAAGTATTGCTCAGAATACTCCACGACAGCACTCGGTGAGGTTGTGCACCGAGTAAAGCATCCTTAGCTCATGCTATTGTCATGGCGCTAGGTACTTCCTCGCTTGATCGATGCAATTTTGTTATCATAACACCAATTTAAAAGTATTATTTGGCTTGGCATGTTGCTCTCTGACATTATCTGCTTTGACCGTTAAATTTGTTAAAATATCTGATTTATAATTATGCAATCAGGATTTGTCTCCCATCATGATACCAGGTAGAAAAAACACAATTTGTACGCCCTGTTGAAGCAACTGGCATATACATCTGCGAATTATCAGCTTGCAGACATCTGTTGAGGTCGTGGGCATCCATTGCGCACACACGTTATGGGATTTTAATTCAGACTTTCTCTATGCAGCATATGGAGGCCAATCTGCAATGCAGCCTCAGCATAACAATTCCTCCACTCTGCGTGAATGTGTTGTTTGAGTCGCTCTCATTCTTGGTCTGCTCCCCTGAACGTATCGGTGACGTCTCCATCGCTGTCCTTGAAGCATTAGAACGACGTCCAGACACGGTGTGAACACAGTCGGGTGTCTTGACGGACAGCGCAGTCTACTGTGAACAACAGTTGCCTCAAAACACTCTTCCACGAACACTTTGATCACAGCACTCTGCTTAAAGTACACATCCGCATTGGCCATCTTGTTTGTGACGATTGCAGTGCTTCATATGGAGAAAATATGGCTGTAATTTGATGTTTACCGGCGTGATGGAGTTTGGAGACTCACACGTAAGATAAATTGTGAATAAACGTATTTAACAAAAATAAGGCAAACACTTTAATTTATTGTTGTCAAAATAAGGATCGACACCCAAAAACATATATTTTTCCTGAAAACGCTGAATAACTTGGAAGTTTAATTCCATATATGGCCATGCATACATTCTAGTTGTCAGTTTACACTATCATACGAAACGTCAGTTAATGGTATGGAAGGGACAATTGAAGGCTCATATGTTCAATGCTTCGCCTTGGCACCATGCTCCTGTGATTTTATTGGAACCAACTTGAGGTGGTACCACTTTAAGTGAAAGCCATCCCTCTTTGTTTACTCGCTGACCCAGGTGCTAGTCAATACGTGCACCAGATAAATGTTATTTGTCTGCCGGCAGACACGAAACTTTGGATCGTGTGTGCATCACTATAATTTAAGTGGCTGCTTTTTATGTTCCAAATTTATTTTCGTTCTCATCTAGTTGTATAGATATCCATGTTAAAGATGTATCTTGTTCTTCCATGTCTTAGCTCCAACATGTCTCTCATTCACTAAAATGTTTCATCCAAGAGACAGCAGCCAATGGGTTACTTCCCAGGGCTGGGGTTGTCACTTGTAACACACGTCATTTGGGAGTGACGAGGTCGTGACCCGTGTGGGGTTCGACTTACTTCTGCTGCAGTTTGCTGTGTATTATTAATACGTTTATTAAATATTTAAACTTGAATATAATGATCTTCAAAACACAGAAAAAACAAACTCGTTGCTGATTTTTTCTGTAAATTTGATTAAAGTAATTTTTTTGACAGGCTGTCACGTTCAAACGTGATTGAATGCATGTCAATTTGCACGAGCTTTAATTCTTACGCTTTATGCATATTTCCAAAATCAGAGTGATTGATTATTGAGGTTTGCGGCATTTAGTATTTTTATAACTGTATTAATCTTGTTTTATTTACTTTCAATGCACAATCATCTAAAACTATGAGATTTATATATGTGCATGATTGATGTTGTTCAAATTTTTGTGCCATATTTTAACTCATTAGATGGACCGACATTTATCTCCAAATTATTCTGTACAAAAAATACCAACTCACGGTTGGGTCTTACCCCATGTGTCAGCAATAGTAATGTAACTTCAGATTTTTAGATGAAAGGTCACATTTCCTCGATTATACATTAATGGCAGTCGAGTGCTCTTGTTTTTCATCTAAGTGGGTGCCATCGGGCGGTAAGCGGGATGCGGGTTGGCTGCTTCCGTGTGTGAAAAGTGGGTGGCTCGGTGTGGCATGATGGTGCTTGGCAATTCCGGCGAGGAGGTGGGGAGTGATGCTGCTTGGAAGTTTTGCCAGCGGCGACATGCGCGCCGTAGTGCACAAGGCCAACACACGATTTCCATTTCCTCATTATTTGTAGCGCCAGGCAACAATTTGCACTCGAAATTCTGTGTAAACTTTTTGGGTGCCTCAAAACCAGAATCTGCTCATCCAGGCATAAAGGCCCCTTTTTTTCCAGGTGGCAAATTCAGCTTTCGTTTTAAAATGAGTTTTTTGCCTCAGGCAGAAGGTGTTTCCTGGACTGTAATAGATGTTTACTGCCTCATGCAATTTTAAGGAATCTATCGTTTCATATTAACGTGATTTCATAACAATAATCGAATTGATGCACTGCTGGATGAAGGACTGCCCATGTCATGTTTGTCATGGGGATTGACCATACTTCACCACGCTGGTCAGCATGGGTTAGTGGAGGAATTAAGGTGGAGGAATTAAGTTGGGGGGGGGGGGGGTAGCAACCTCTCAGAATCGAACTCAGGGCCCGGGCTCAAAGTGCAGTGTTCTAACCACTGCCCCACCACTCCACACACATTAACTAGTATCGTACATCCATTTAGATATACAGAACATAAATACTTCACTGATAAAGTACATATATATTTATCCATGACTGACGAGACTTTTAATCAGGTTCCTGATTGGATGTGTAATTATATTCTCACGGGGGGGGGGGGGGGGGTTAAATGTAGTCGTTTTTAAATTATCCAATCGTATTGCTTGTATCAACTGATGCGGTGCTCTAACGAATCGGGTAATGTGTCGCAGGCAATTAATTAAAATACGTTTTTTTTACCTGGAGGCACAATTTTCTGCGATGTTACAAGGACACGGGGTGGTGTTCTGGCAGGCTGCCATTTGATTTCTGGTTTGGCTGAGATTGGAGCTGCCTTTGTCCTGCTACTCAACTCAGTTAAATTGTTGTGATCTTGGAAATGGGAAAGGAATTTCCGAGGGAAATTTTGCCCAAAGAAAACTTTTCGTACTCGAATATTATTTTTACGTTTAGATAATACCCAACATGACTAGTACTTAATAAAAAAAATGTAAATCGATATATATATATTTTGTACTGTTTGGGTCTTTCGGTAAAGTCATGTAAATAGGAAAAAAATGTATTTGATTTTCTATCTACGTGACTTTACCGAAGTATAAAACAAGTTATTATTTTATTTATTTTCTATCTACGTGACTTTACCGAAAGACCCAAAGAGTATGAATTATTGCAGTCACGAAAGCTTTAAGTCAAGATTGGATATATTTTGGTTTGTATTTTATTTGTTATACACACGTGTTCTAAATTAAAAAAGCACACTTTTTATACTGATTTCCTTTCGTACTTGAAATGCAAATAATGAATTTCATATCAGGTAATACCGTACAGGGCTTCAGTGGTTCATATTTATGTATGTATGTTAAAAACATTGCACCGTACAAAGCCAACCATGCTAATCTCAGATTTAGTGTGCTCCAAACTCGGCAAACCAAATTCAATTCCGGGCCACAGATAATATAACCAGGGGCAACCTCTGTCTCAACTGGCCCTGGGATTCTCTTCACTTATATACACTGAGCAGCATAGTGAAGTATGGTCAAACAACAATGAGTGGATTGACAATTTGTCTGTGAAATATACTGTGCATCCGTACATGAGTTTTGTCTGGAAGTTCTGGTTTTGACCTCGACACGGTTAGTACCACAGCAGGAGCAAGTTGAGGAAACCTGCTCCTAACCTAATTCTAGATTTGAAGCTTTCGTGACTGCAAGGATTCATATTCTTAGGTTTTTTCGGTAAGGTCACGTAGGAAAAACATCAAAATTAATAAAAAATAAAATAAAGATCACGACGTTTCGGAGGCAACACAAGTCTCCGTCATCAGGTGGGACAGTCACAGCCAGATTAGCTGCATCAAGTGAGGCAATGATTCAAGATGTAATCCCTTAAAAGCGAGTTGAGGGGGGAGGAGAGGGGGGGGAGCTCATCAGAATGTGGTAGCCAATGAATGGAACGTATCGGGAGGGAGGGAGGGGGGCGGGGCCAACAGGGTGGGCGACGGCGTGGAAGCGATTGTGCGCAAGAGACAAACTGCTGCACACGCCAACGCATTGGACAGAGAGGGAGGGGGAGACCTAATACACATGATACAAAATAACGGAACTGCCATTGTTTATACCAATGCTGGCTGAACAATGAAGAGATTACTGTTAAACACTCGGTAAAGTAAAGTAAAATAGTGCATGTCAGATTAGATGGTCCAAAAAAGTGCAATTAAGTCTTTTTTGCGTGGTTAATAACATTTTTCCAATGATTACTAAGTTTGTACCCATCATCACGGTTGAAATTATGTCTGTGTTTGTATATTTGTATGGCTTCGTGTACAAACCTTTGATGGTAGCCAGGAGGTTTGCAGAGAACCTTGGTCTCGGAAAAGACAATTTCATGAGAGCCCACCGAGTTGTAGCAATGATCGGCAACGGCCGAAGAATCAGTTCTGCCGTGTTTCAGATCTGCTCCTAACCTGTATAATCCCACACTTGATGAAGCACTGCAGTTACCTGGACACAGGTGCAGTAGAAATTTCCTTAGAGGGTGAACTTATTCATTATCTCTATGACGCAAAACTCATGATATGGCACCCTAATTGACAGTTTTTATGTCAATTAGAGGATCTCTTCGTTGGTCAGTTCAAAGAGAGCCTACGGTTGATTATGCGATGTGTGTTGTTGGCGTGTCGACATTTAGTTATGTGTAAATGAGAGACTGGTTTATAAATAATAATGTATTCCGAATCTTCATCTGAAAAACATTTAATCTGCCAGTGCCTGTGAATGTCAGGGATAAATTGGGTAATAAATTACGTGAG
The DNA here is from genome assembly GCF_015708825.2 of Lethenteron reissneri. Classification (NCBI taxonomy): domain Eukaryota; kingdom Metazoa; phylum Chordata; class Hyperoartia; order Petromyzontiformes; family Petromyzontidae; genus Lethenteron; species Lethenteron reissneri. The sequence goes on from NC_083800.1 coordinate 12,775,713, forward strand.
CTCGTAGCCTTTGCAGGTTTATTTGGATGATTGTTAAGCTGATCAGTTAAGCATCATTAAATAGCATATGCCTGATAAAGGAACTTGGGGGTGGACTGTCCACAACTACGTCTTAGCCGCACAAGGGTAGACAACCGCAAGCCAGATCACATTTCAGCCTCCACCCTTAGTGGGTATAAAGGCCAATTGATGTAGTTTCGATTTCCTCTCAGTTTTGTTCATTTTCCCTCCAAGCATTTGGTTGATGCAAGGTGGAGAAAAAAAATCTGCACTTTTGTAATTTTTGTTCAAGTTGTAATTCATGTATAACCATGTGGCCACAAAAAAAAAACACATTTGATTTGTTGCGCCCATTTATTGTGGGAATCAAAATATATGCGTGAGTGTATTTGCGTACATACTGTGTATACGTGAAATACGCGTCCAGGCGTAATTGATTAAGTTTGCACACGCTGCTGCAAGAGCGGCCAACATGATGACAGCTCGAGTTTTCAGAGCGCCATCTTACGTGAGTTAGGGATGCACGTCTTATTTTGAATGATTATTTTTTTCCCATGGCATCAGTTTACAATGGCACCCAGTGAACCGTGCCACGCTCAGGCAAGTGAATGTGCCCTTATGGTCCAGTGCACTACCAACAGAGGCTTGCAGTAGCGCAGGAGCAGTCCACTGCTAGGCACGCTACATTCAAACCTGTGTGCCGCCTGTAGCTATTTGATATCATATGTTTTACAATCATGGGTTACGACCAATTACAGGCACAGTACTACTTGTGGTGTATATTTAATCATCCCATCTCAAACATGTTCAGGAAGTAAAACAATTTTAATTACACTCGGATGCAGCATATCTCGTTTACTTATTTCTTAAGTCCCAAGAAATTGAAATTGTAAATTTTCCGGCAGTGTGCACGCATGCAATCGTGTCAGTGCATGTAATATAGGGATTGACCTCGAAGCTATTTTAAAGTTTTTAAACATTGTTGAGATGGGTTGGCATTATAAGAGCAAGTATGTAAATAATTGCAAACGTGCGCAGATATTAATAAATTTGAAATTCCGGTGAAGACACGTGCATTAAATGTTACGATAACTTTAAAGCCCTTGCAAGAATTCTGCTACAAACCTGTTCAAAATCAAGACTGAGATGAACATTTTCAAATAAGAATGATATTTCATATGAGATTTTATTGATGTGATTGTTAATGTTATTTTTCGATTTAAAGCTTTCGTGACTGCAGGGATTCATCTTCTTGGTTCTTTCGGTAAAGTCACGTAGAATGGAAATAATAAAATAATAAAATAAAACACAATAAGATAATTCTCACGACGTTTCGGCCACAACGCAAGCAGCCAAGAAGAAAATGTTATTTTTGTTTATAATGGTGGCTGCTGATTTAAAGAGGTTGTCCAAATTTTTTAGAAATTTCATGATTATACAAAATCTGCCTGATTATACCACCTCTATTAAAATGCAAAAAAATGTCTGTAAAAATGAGACCACCTCCTGTATGATAATTTCATAATTTATTTTCTGAAAGCTTAAAGGAGCTATGCCCCGTCCTTCTCAGCACACTCTTTTTTTATACGCTCGTGAAAATGACAACACTTAACGGATGTATCCTAACCGAGATTTACACTTCCTGTAATGATATACTGCACGCACGGGGTGGCGAGTGCAGCTGAGTCAGAGTGCCTACTGGGCTTTTTTTCCTTTTACGTTTTTTTCTTCCCCCTCAGCCTCACTCTACTTCACTGTATTCCAGCGGGATATGGTGTCATCCTCGTCTCGAGGAGGTTGTGGCTAATGGTGCTTGTGTTGTTGTACGTGTGTGTGTGTTTAGGAATGGCAGGTGCGGCGTGGCTCTACGGCCTGCTGGCCTCACTCTGGGCACTGACCAGGGCTCAGCCTGGCCCTTCCCCGCTCTTCACTTCAGTGGGAGAACGCTTCCTGCCCCAGGATTACACACACAACCCTGTCCAGCTAAACTACGGCGTGGCAGTGACCGATGTGGATGGAGACGGGGACCTTGAGGTCCTCGTAGCAGGGTACGTTGACTTTGTACCCAGCCCAAAAGAAACACCGTTCACGACGCCGTAAACTCAGTGTAGCATTTTAGAATGATCGTTCCTTTCATGGAGAAAGTCTACTCCATTTGCATGTATCTATGTTGGGCTTATTTCTCAGTGTGTACATAGCCAACCGTGCTAATCGGAGGCGAGGGGATGTCATGGCGTTTGATGGGGAGCTTGCGTTTCTTTTTCATGTTTACTTTCATTGCTCAAGGAGTTCACATTACGTGGAATTGCTTGCAAAAGTTCAATCAGTGATTAATGCACCGATTAAGATTTTACGAACTAAAACTCTAATAAGGGTTTATGATTATTATCTCAGTTCCATAAAATAAAATTCAAATCACTTTTAGTTTATTCTGGTCAATTGAAGTGGAAATAATGTAATTTACGTGACCAAGCATGCACATGGCAGGGTCATAAACCTGAAATGAATTGTTTCTGTTGCAGAGTTGGACATTGCAACTTCCATTTCAGAACAAACTTGTGAGGTTGCAAGTAAAATTTTTTAAAATGCAATAAAATTATCTATTATAGATGTCTTTTAATGCATTAAATCAAGTAGTGGCTAGTGGCTCTATAGTACTTCAAATTAGCTACAAAAACACACCTTCTTGCTCCATAAAAACTCTGTCTGCCACCAATCAGCAGACCTTGGTGGTGTCATTGTGGTCAGACCACACGTGTCTTGCAATGAAAAAGGTACAAGTTTCAATCCCTTTTACGGCTTGGCTCAGCCTGACACTCGGCTGGGCTTGATAAAAATGGGTACCGCGTTGTGGGAAGTCATCAGTGGTGGTCCTACGGAGCGAGTTATCCCCCCCATAGGAGTGTGCAATTTTCAACTTGGATCACGGACGCAAGCTGAAATAAGCACCACCATCTGCCCCGTGCTCGTTTGAGCAGGAAAACGCTTTTGCCATTTGATTCGCTGCAATATGCAGCGCAGTGGGGGCGCGGAGCAGCGTCACAGTGGGTCACGCTCCGCACGGTGAGTCTGGCCACCTCAGTTGGATTACCACCCCCAGCTCACATGAGTGGCGAGGGATATCCAAACCAGTCCTCTAGCCCCCACCGATCCAGTTTCACCATTCCATACTGACCAACAATGCTGAATTATTCTTGCCAGATGACCCTCATAACCAACGTTGCGTGGGGGAGGCCTTCATCCAGCAGTGCGCTGCCAAAGAGCTGTACTGTACATAATTTATATTTCGATTTGATATACAGTATATTACACCTTCATCCTGTGCAAGATTCGGACAAGCTGATGATTTGCACATTCTGCATTTGTTAACTATCTTACAGCAGATTAAATTAATCATTAAATTACCTAAATTAATTGAAGATACATTTTCACATTTGGGATTTGGATTATATTCTCAACCCACAGTGACCTTCCATTATAAATGGCAGCATACACAGCATATGTCCCACATGAGCTGTAATTAATGAAATACATGAAGATGGACAATCTCATAGAAACGATCTGATGACTCCATGCAAGCTATCCCTATTGGCAGACTTAGATATAGCCACATTTGCTCATCTTTACAATTTGTTATCATTCATTGTCATTGACTGGTCTAAAGGGCTTCACTCTCAGTCACAGAACGAAGTTTGGGGAATCAAATTGGTCATAGATTTGGAGGAAGATGGGTTGATTACCACAGTGGCCGACGCATGACTTGGGATAGATGGGGGCAGAGGGGTGAGTGGTGGGATTCTTGGAGTGCGTATTAGGGTGACTGAACATCCAATTAGACCAGGCAGGAAACCACGCTCATTTGGCCCAGGAGAATTGTGGTCAGCTTAGGTCATATGCAAATGGATCTGGGTCCACTGAGGTAAGACAAGGAAATAATAATTTGGCCTACACTGGTTCCATTTAGCTGAAATAGTAGTGGCTCCTGGAGGTCTTGCACTGTTAGATGCAGGAACCCAGATAGTGTTAGTTTAAGTACGCAATCTGTAAGGTATCCGACCTAATGCGATAATCTTAAACATTTGGACAATATTACAAGTGAACCACACAATTCTCAAAAAATCAGGAAAATTGTCGAAATAGGACAGTCTGTTACAATGTGAGAAAGGGCAGTCTATTAGAATGCTGATTTGAGTACAGAAGTTTCTGAATTAATTTATAGTGATGGGTGTGTGGGTCTGTTTACTCAAAAACCATTGTTCATGACCAAATATAAGAGTGTATTGATGAGACTCAGAGTTTTATTCCACTGGGTGCATAAAAACACAAACTTGACCCCATTTATTTGTGGAAGCACTTTCCATAAATATTCAAATGTGCAAAAATTTATCCAACTTAAGGTTAATTGTGCAACTAAAGATGCAAATGTGATTCCACTTTCAGACCTAGGAATGGCTACACCCTTGAAAGGCCCCTGTACGTATCAAGACAATAAAATGCAATTTTTATATATATGGTGTCGTCATGTAACATGTCAAAATGCTTTTCATCATTAACATCAGTAATTGTAAATCTGCTGCTGGATGAAGGCCTCCCCAGGCTGTTGCCATGTCTCACAGTCCAACGATGTGTCTGTCATTCCACACAGCACCTGCTTGTGAACTGTTATTGTCGCTGAATATCATCGTTTGAGAAACAGTTTAAATATTTCCATCACTACAGTAATTTTAAGATTATATCTCTATCACATGTTATGGTCCTGTCTTTGTCCCTCAGGGTGAGCATTTGTGAATTGCCAATCATCCTCCTCTCTGCTGCTTTCATGCAACCCAGTGCTCGCGATTATGTCTTCAATCACATTTATGTCGGGTTCTCTGATTTCTTTTTGTAACCTTTTTCAAAGGACTTCTGATAATATAATCTTCAGTCTCGCATCTCCATCTCTTTTTCTACGTCTCATTTTCTTCGAGTTTGTTGTGGTTTTCAGGCAACTTGTCCCTCGTTTGTTTCAGAACCGTTATGTTAGTTTTCGATGCATTGTCTATAATTGCATTATTTCAAATAGTGACAGTCATTTAATCATTTTAATCCTGTAGTTATTTCAATTTGTGTTGATGGAACCTTGAGGAATATCAAAATACTGTATTTTGGTCTCGGAGATGATGGATCTGTATTGGTGACACAGAAGGAGCGATATTATAGGTAAGAGCAGAACCAGCAGATGAGGTGCTGTGTGGTGTACAAGGGCCAAACATGGTTTTGACCTCCGCACACCACATCCTGTCCCTGGCAATTTAATCCGACACCACTTTGTGGTTTTGCCTCATGCTGCACCATAGAGAACTGGAGCTTTCTTCCATGTTCTTTTGATCCCTTCTCTCTTCCCCCGCCACCACCATCCTCGCATAAACACACTCGCCTCTAAATCCGCATAATAATCACCTCACAACCTGCTTGTGGGGCTTTTTGTTGTTGTTGCACACAATTACAGTTAATATAACAAAAAAACTCCCCCTCACGTGGTATCCCCCAATAATAGCACACCTGTATTTAGATTGTAAATAACTGTGCCCTTGTTCAGGCATTGTTGGTAATATTAGAGCATGTAAAGCACTCATGGGCGCAAATACCTATTTCAACGGGGGGAGCTACGCAAAATATGACCCCCTCCTTTCTGCCGACTTGTACTGAAATAGCTACAGATGTTTTTACCCCGTATACAACAATGTGTAAGGCTATAACTATATATATTATTTTAATTGCACCGTGTATTGGGTTTAGAGGAAGACAGTGTCACAGTGACATTATTACTAAAACAGATTTAAAGGTACAATGCTCACAATTAAGCTGTCGTTCGTCTTGCTTTCATGTGCATGTCATTTAACAAAAAAGCCTGGTGGTGTTCAGTAACAAACACCAGTAGCATGCTGCCATATTTTAAGCGTGGAATTTTTTCGGAGATATTTCTTTTTAGTTTGTAACAATGTTTTTCGCATTCATGGTTAATTGTTGGATTTTTTAAATGTCTTTAAAAGAATGGTTACTTTTTAATCTGATTGTGCAGGGGCCCCCCTTGTGCCCGACTGAGCGCCTATGCGTTGCACAACGCTGCCACATACCCCCCCCCCCCATACCATAGTTGCACCCCTGAAAGTACTGGTAGTCTTGTAACTCTGGGGGTTACTGTATCTGAGCTCGGAGTCTGTACTTTTTCGCGATTGCCAAGACCCCAACTTAGGCTGGACAGCTGTGAGGAAGAGAGATTGTAGCTCACTGGGCCTTTTCCAGTTTCAGATGATAATGTTTGTTGAGACTGGAGGAGGAATCAAATGATCTATGAAGCTCTTTTTCACATATATCCAGTTGGGGTGGGTCCGCAAGTTACAACAACAACTAAAACTATTTAAGTGCAAAATAGAGAAAAGATAAGCATGTCACAAAAATAAATAAAAAAGAAAGTATATAAGTATTAATTGCACAAGTACATCAATTCCTGCCGATGTTTGACCACAATGTGAGCTAAGGCAAGGCAGCACAACCACAAAATATCTGTCTACAAATGCAGATTCTCACTTCCCTCGCCACTTGTCACACACACACACTCATATATAGCAAAGGTTGGGGAACGTGCCCTTCCAACACTCGTCTTCCTGTCTTTTCACATGTTAACCGATAAAAGCAAAGACTGGAAAGTTCCCTATGCTGACTGACCTTTAGGATGGTCATCCAAATGCCTTTTGGTACTGCTGTGATAGAACTATGAGCGTTACACACTACTTAATACACCGTTTACATGCACTGTTATGATTGTTTGTCACAGTACTGGTCAATTAGTAGCTACTAGTTGAGCTTGCTGTAGTGGTTAGTGATGCATGCGTTAGTTCAGCTCACCTTTTAAGTCATGGTGGTTGTTTGACCATCCTTCACCATGCTGGTCAGTGCAAGTTGGCAAATTTGAGCGCCCAGTAATAGTTCAAACATCACTCACCGTTTTAGGGGCTTCATACTCAGGTCGCTGGGTACATTAGCAGAGTGCTTTAACTATTGCGCCGCAACTCCCTCCATATATGTGAACGATCGAGAGGATTATCCACAACATAATGGTAATGAACACCTATGTAATTTCGTAGCACATCAAATACATTTAGGCCTATTGTGACGCATATGCTACCAGTTTCCACATAATTAGCTGTGTAACAAGTGGAATAAACTCCTATTGAAAAAAACCCTCCACGCATGAGCCAGAATCCAGGGCGTAAATAGATGTTCATTATACTCACGTATATAAATTAGCTTCAGTGATGTGTGACTGTGTGATGTGATACTGACAGTGCGACATATCACATTGGAGGAATAATCACTTTGGAACTGTACTTGTAACAGCAATACTGCAGTGAGAAACTACTGTTAGTAGTATTTTCTCCTATAATCCGAATTGTATATAACAGGATGAATGTATGTGAGGGAACACATTTTTTATAACGTGGATGCAAATTGGATTTAACACGATTGAGTGAACAGAACTACGTCATGCAAATAGGAATAAGCAGTTGTACGGCTGCCTCGGCATAGCATCGCACAAGCCGGGATTCTGCTGGATGCTTCGAGACACTACCCACGCGCCTCATTATTTGTTCAGCTTGTATACACATCTAACGTGTAATCGCAGACTGTCTTTACCTTATAATATATGTTATTTATTATAACGCGATTTTCTCCATAACGCGGTGTTCTTCAGCAATACAACTACTACCTCGTGGTAGGAGAACATACTGCAATTGCGCGGTGGAAGTTGCATTAAAAACAAACGACGATGGAAAACGTCTGAGTGAAATGGCTGCAGTGGACATCTCACACTATTGTATAGTAATGGCAAATTAGCTCATCGACATGGTCTAAGCTGGAAGCATTGCACGTAGTACATTTCATTGACAACATATTAAGTGCCCTAAGTCTGCAATGGCGTTTTCACATCCACGGCACTGATCTTTTGCCAAGAAAACGACGGTGCTCCACCAACCACTGCAGAGCAGCAACTGGTCGCAGCTGCGCCACAACCTCCTCCACAAGTGGAGAATTAAAGGCAACCCACACGGTGTGACTGCGGCCACCCGAACCAGACAATGGAACGCGTTATCACGAATAACTGCATCCTGCGCCCCGCTCTCCGGCGTACCGAGCAGTATTAGTCGCGCAACTCCCGAAGCTATCGCATGGCTCACAGACTTAAACTTGGACGTGTGATTTGCACACATACTTGCTATACACTCGAAAGAGAGCATTGCAAAAAAAAAACGTCCTTGCTAATGTAACTGTACAATCTGGAAACGTATCAGACTGCTGTACAACTCAACTGCTAAAAAAAACTACATTGGCAATAAATGCTGCTTTTGAATTAAAATTTCCAAAAAGATATAAAAAACAGGTGTGTGCATGAGCAAATACCACAATGTCTTGTTGTTGTTGGATTTTCCATTGTGGGGTGAATTTAAGATAAATTTGACAGTTGCAGCATTCGCTGCATCTCACATGAAGCCAATGTTGACAAAAGGAAATCCTTATGATCTTCGTCCCCACCTTGACCTGATCACACCGTTATCCAACAACCAGATGTTAATCCCATTGTAACGCAAGTGCAGTTCAGCCGTCATACCTCGGCACAATTACAGTAGGGTCTACAATATATTGGACGTCATCTTTAAAGCATGTGTTTTTAACGAGAGGCTACATTTGTAAGAAAAAAAAGCGTGCATAATGAGTGTACAGGAAATGTGGTTAGGAGACGGATACATTTAATTGAACCAGGCAAGTACCCAATGCGGTTTCTATCAGGTCCACATCAACATGCACAGGGGAATAAACATGAAAGCAAAACCTTGCCAAAACAGTTAAAGTGCCAAACATAAAATAGCTTAATACATAAGCCAATAACAATTTATGAAGAAAAAAACTATAATAAAACATTTAACACCAATGCCAAAATTCAATTTACACAAAACATACTAAATCAGCCTGACTGAAAATAAGCGCTGAAAAAGAATCACCGTTATATCTTCCAATTAAAAAGTCAATTCGTTTTCACAGGGAGATGAATAAACTACACACGTACTTGACCATTCCATTCACTAGAAGCATGACGCTGTTCTTAATATATACAGTGAGGGAAAAAAGTATTTGATCCCCTGCTGATTTTGTACGTTTGCCCACTGACAAAGAAATAATCAGTCTATAATGTTAATGGTAGGTTTATTTGAACAGTGTTAGACAGAATAACAACAAAAAAATCCAGAAAAACGCACGTCAAAAATGTTATAAATTGTTGGCATTTTAATGAGGGAAATGAGTATTTGACCCCCTCTCAATCAGAAAGATTTCTGGCTCCCAGGTGTCTTTTATACAGGTAACGAGCTGAGATTAGTAGCACACTCTTAAAGGGAGTGCTCCTAATCTCAGGTTGTTACCTGTATAAAAGACACCTGTTCACAGAAGCAATCAATCAATCAGATTCCAAACTCTCCACCATGGCCAAGACCAAAGAGCTCTCCAAGGATGTCAGGGACAATATTGTAAACCTACACAAGGCTGGAATGGGCTACAAGACCATCGCCAAGCAGCTTAGTGAGAAGGTGACAACAGTTGATGCGATTATTCGCCAATGGAAGAAACACAAAAGAACTGCCAATCTCCCTCGGCATGGGGCTCCATGCAAGATCTCGCCTCGTGGAGTTGCAATGATCATGAGAACGGTGAGGAATCAGCCCAGAACTACACGGGAGGATCTTGTCAATGATCTCCCTGCTCAAGAAAGCACATATACATGCACGTTTGAAGTTTGCCAATGAACATCTGAATGATTCAGAGGACAACTGGGTGAAAGTGTTGTGGTCAGATGAGACCAAAATGGAGCTCTTTGGCATCAACTCAACTCGCCGTGTTTGGAGGAGGAGGAATGCTGCCTATGGCCCCAAGAACACCATCCCCACCGTCAAACATGGAGGTGGAAACATTATGCTTTGGGGGTGTTTTTCTGCTAAGGGGACAGGACAACTTTACCGCATCAAAGGGACGATGGACGGGGCCATGTACCGTCAAATCTTGGGTGAGAACCTCCTTCCCTCAGCCAGGGAATTGAAAATGGGTCGTGGATGGGTATTCCAGCATGACAATGACCCAAAACACACGGCCAAGGCAACAAAGGAGTGGCTCAAGAAGAAACCACATTAAGGTCCTGGAGTGGCCTAGCCAGTCTCCAGACCTTAATCCCATAGAAAATCTGTGGAGAGAGCTGAAGGTTCGAGTTGCCAAACGTCAGCCTCGAAACCTTAATGATTTGGAGAAGATCTGTAAAGAGGAGTGGGACAAAATCCCTCCTGAGATGTGTGCAAACCTGGTGGCCAACTACAAGAAACGTCTGACCTCTGTGATTGCCAACAAGGGGTTTGCCACCAAGTACTAAGTCTTGTTTTGCAGAGGGGTCAAATACTTATTTCCCTCATTAAAATGCAAATCAATTTATAACATTTTTGACATGCGTTTTTCTAAATTTTGTTGTTGTTATTCTGTCTCTCACTGTTCAAATAAACCTACCATTAAAATTATAGACTGATAATTTTTTTGTCAGTGGGCAAACTTACAAAATCAGCAGGAGATCAAATACTTTTTCCCCTCATTGTATCTACATATGTACTGAAACGTTTAGAGTTCGCCTGTGGGATAATGCGTAACCCAAGGTGCATGGCCTTCACATACCTGGTCTCATGGCCACGAGTTCTCACAGCACCCAGACTACAGAGCACATTCGGTAGCGCATTTGATGTTTGTTGCAGAGGTTCACTTGCTTGACTTCAGTGGTCACCCTGCTTGATACTGCGGATGTAATTAACTGTAAAAAAATGCACTGTCTGCTTCATAGCGGACGTTAAAGACCCCCGTGACGTAATTCTCAAGAGTAGGCTATCGTGCGCGGGCATAGATCATGCGCGGGCATAGCAGTCCCATTTTACACCTTTGAAGATTACCCTAAATTGCTTACATTTCTCGATTAAAATCAACATGGCAATTATCGCTCAACCCCTTCGAAAACTTGGCAGGACCCTCGTGAGAAAAGGGTCATGAGGTTCAGTGCGGCTTTCCTCGGTTAACAAGCAAAATAAATATTAAAATAAAGAATAATAGTGTCACCGGTTGACCAGATGAAATATGACTGACCCAAGCAAACCGTAGCTGAAGGTGTACCCGTGTACACTCATAATCCGGGTGTCTGTGCGCATAGCCCACTGGGATATATATATCTATAAGTTTGTTCAATCATTCCAGCAGTGAAATAATTGTATTAATAGATGTTCTCCTTGTGCAGGTAAAAAGTAGGACCTGCCATCTAAAACTGATTCTGACAGGAGGGAGTTTCCCTTCTTCTCCCTGGCATTATGTGCACGGCTCCACATGTTGCACAGATTGGGTAGGTGTACATCACAGGTACCCTGAATGGCCAGAGGTGCATGCTTTGGCAATTATAATCTCGAAAGCTATAAACTATATTTATTTTACCGGGTAAGGCCCACTGAGCTATATAGCTCTTTTTCAGAAGCGACTTGGCCTCAAATGATAGCTGAACGAAGTGGCGGATCATATCAAAATGTATAGCAGCCAAATACTCTAAATGCATGTTTTTAAATGTGGAGGGGAAAAAAACTGGAGGACCTGAATAAAAATCGACACGATCACGGGGAGAACATGCAAACTCCAATTATACAGCCGGCATCAGGGTCAGGATCGAACCCACGACGTTCTGTACACCAGGTGAGGTAGTTAACATCTCACCACCGTGGCGCCCCTTAAACCAGTGTCGGCTGGTCCTTCGAGGTTTAATGCACAACCAATTAGAAGGGAGATGTGAAACAGACAAGGGCATAATTAGCCTACGCCCAACTCGGCATGACCTATATATGTAGCTCAGAGCTCTTTGACAGAACCGACCTTGTCTTCAGCAAGGCAAGCTGTCACTGTAAATATGATTAAACTGTTAAAGTTTTGTCACAGTGGGTATGGCCTTTGCAGGGTGTAGTGGCTGTACGGCACCTGCACAGCTCTCAAGTCTCATGCAGTCGATAAGATTCACACACATTTGCCAAGTTTCCCATGTAACATGAGGAAAAATTCATCCCACATGCAGTATTTATGAGCCTTGGAAATGGTAAATAGTATGTGAAATGTTTTCTTCCTCCCGGGCTATAAAACAATGAAATACAGCCTTCAGGCTTGGCTCTGGCTCTAAGCCACACTTAACCCTTTCCCATTCCGATGACGTACGTGTACATACGTATGTGCACATACGTGTACGTCATCGTTTTTTCTTCCAAAAAACTGATCGGAAGTAAAAGGCCGTGCAGGAGGGCGTGTGGCACAGTTTGGCGCCAGCTATCACAGAGTGCGGTCGTGTCGCGACAGTTCTCTGAGGTGAGTACAATGTCTTTAAAAACAGCGGCACTATGCCTCTCTAAATAAATTAACGCAAACCGCTTTGATGTCGCGAGGTTCAGCGGTGAATGGGACACCCACAATTATACTCCCGAAGGACCGTTGCGATTGAACATCTGCCATCTAAGCTGAGGCCAGTGATATGTGTACACAATGGCATACTCAACACATTTGTAGAGGAGTATTGTGAGTAACCAATGAGGGGCGAACAGAAGGAGGTGCGAGTGGGTTGACAGTCAAGGATGACGTAACGTCATAGGTTACGTAAGGGGCTTCGGAGAGCACCTTCGAGCTGGGGGGAGGAGCCGCCCAAGGGGTTCTTAAGGGGGACCCCGTGACGAAGGCAGAGTCGTCGTGGGGAGCCAGGGTAAGGACCGGCCAGAGTGAGTGTCTCTCTCCTCATTGCGGAGCGGTGTTGGCTGAACCCTTGCTTCGGGCAGACGAGTGAGAGAGCCTAAGGGATTGCCAGAGTACAAGAGTAGGGTAGAGGACCAGGGTCTTTCTCCTCGTCGCGGGGTGGTGTTGGCTGATCCCCCTTCCCGGGCAGACGATTGAGAAAGCCAAGAGATAGCCGAGGGTAGGGTCCAAATAGTATTCAGTGTCCGGGGAAAGACCGAGATAGTCACCTACAGTGGTGTGAGTGTAGGATGTTGAGTGTGAGAGTGGTTTAATAAACAGCAACGACCCTTATTGTATTCCTCGTCTCCTTGTAGTTATACTGCACAACACATTCATCAATTGCACTGCCTTAAAATGAAACAAAATATGTAACAGGCAATGTATCGGGCAATGGCCCTCTTCATAGGTATGGGAGGACACATGAAATTATAGCAAAGTGGATTTCGAGACCGGTCTGGGGACCTGGACGATCTGATGTAGAGACATGAACTTGGCCAACCTCTTGTAAGTGAAATGAGTTGGTGAAGAAGATGGCCATTGTAATGCTGGATGAAAGGGTAAATGGGAAAAAGAAGAATCCCTTTTCTTTAATCCTAGGATGTGAGATCCAACTCTTTGTTCTGTCACTAAGAAATGATCTGGTGGGAGTGGTGTTGATGTCTCTAAGAAACGTGTTTTTACTAAAATATGCCAATAAAACACCGCCATTTATATTTTGAACTGAACGTTTAATAAAATAATCTGGAGAGAATAAACAAAAATATTTCGATTCTGAGAAAACCTAATCATTTAAACACTTCTATTTTCATAATGTAATTATAAATGGTCCTATGGCTTATGTCCAACTTTCATTATCACGGAATGTGTATATTTAACGACCCAAGTGGTGGCTTTATTAACAGAGGTGGGGATGGTTTTAGTGGTGCAGGCTGAGGGGGTGTGGACGGAGCCATGAGGCTGGGGAAGTTTGATGGCCTAATGGCAGTGAAGGGACGGGAGTGGAGACGATGAGTGGATCCCAGGATGAAGGGGGGTTAGGCAGGATTCGGGGCCTGAATGGGTAGATCAGGGAGGCAAGAAGGTCATGTCTGTCTATCTTCCCACCAAGGTCATCACATGACCTTGGTGGGAAGATATCCACGATCCCTTTTTAATTTTTTGCATTTGTGGCTTGCAATGTCCAGATGCCGAAACACCACTAAACTTAAACGGACTGGCAGGGCAATGTATAGTTCTTTCAACATAGATATCCTGACCTGGGGATATGAGATCACCAGTTACTTTGGTTAAAAAGTAGAAAAAGAGCTTGGAAAAGACAAACGTGTGAAAAACAGCAAATCATGTACAGTATATTTGTGGTTTCAAAACATCACATTGTCTCATCTTCACTGTCGGTGATCTGCGCGTTATCTGTAAGAATTTGATATCCACCCCTGCCCACCCCCCAACCCCCACTTGGTGCCAGGCAGTGAAGAAGCGTGATGAGGCCAAATGCCCATTATGTATTTTTTTTAATATTCATGGGGTTTTGGCTGTTGAGAATTAATGGATTAATTAATTATAACCAAGAGGCCTTTGTCATTCTCGTGTATGTAATTTAAAGTACAAAAATTGCCTGCTGTATAACACAAAGGCATTGTCCTAAAAGAATGATATATTACAGTGCTTAATGTAGCAATACTCTAATAGAGCTGCAAAGCAAGTGAATTATCCCCTGTAGTTAGCAGCTCTTGTCTCATACAGTGCAGTTATAGGTCATTTGAACATTTGGCCATATTCCTGGTGTTGAAATCAATTCAGTGGTCATTATAAGAAATAGATCCTGCGATAGTCCATTGCTGTTCATAATTTCTCTTAGAAAATATGCTTGGGTAGCCATAATAATAGGAGGGAATTTTTTTCTTTCTCAATAAATTAAAAACATGCATTTGGTCACTGGCACATAGAGTCGTAAGTCAACTAAATAATGCAGCAGGCAATTTAATATCCACTTTCCTGTAAGAAGTTGACAGTGCTTAATGGTGAATGTTCTGGCCATTATGTTAATCAAACGGATCCAGGTGTCTCCCTACGCAAACAAGGGGGTAGAACTCCTTTCCCTTTACAGCTGTGACCCGGTGATGAAAACTCCACATTCGCAGTGTGGAGAACCAGTGTATCCACAGGATGAACACTGCTGACGTACCATGTGGTGCTCAATTAGTGAGCAACACAGGCTAAGTTGACAGCTGGCCAGGATGTGGACACAAACTTCAAATTACGAGTAAAGTGATCTAACCACAGCCCCAGCACAGAGAATATGCTACATAGCCATCTAATAATGTGTAAAACAAACCCACAATATAATTACATGGAAAAAAATCAATTTAATCATACATTTTAGGGGCTTTAAGGTGCACGAACATAGCTTGAGGAATTGACTCTGTACCAATGATGCCTGATCTTCAGGTTAATATAAATTGGAGTTGACCAGATACATTTTTTATAAATAAATAAAAATTCTCCACACATTATTAGGACTTTTTAAAATACATGTTACTTGAAATCAGACTAATGTTTTAATGTGAAGGTAAGTGAAGTAGAGACATGAAATGTGTTTGAATTATATTGAACTGATGCACAAATAGTTTGGGAAATGTACCAGAGGCAATTTTTTGCCAATGTGGTCTTTCACGAACCTGCTCATTTTGGATCCTTTAACGTGTGGTTTTTAAACCGTCATTGTAGATAAAACGTAAACATGTAATGTTGCTTTTCTCTATCGATTTCGTTTCAAGTCATGGACATTTCTGTGATTGATTTGTAATGTGCTTGCCACTAAGTTGGTTTTTGGGTTGAAAATGCACTGCTTATTATTACTAAAGCAGCTCTTCGCCTTTGACATGGACATTGAGAAGCTTGTGACCTCATACATGAGCCTAGACCTCTTGTGTGCTTGTGCCAAAGGCCATTTTAACAAGAGGCCTATACATTTAAAAATGACAATGCTTCACCGCAAAAATAATTATCCTCATTTCCCGACAAAATCTTTAATGTCGTTGAGGTCTCACCTGGTTGCAAAAACAATGTGACAATCTCGTTGCAAATGTTGTTGCCGATTAAATTATCTATGCCTGTTTCATACCAATTGTCAAGACAGCCATGAATGAATGGCGGAAGCAGGGATTATTTTGTGAAGCCATTTGGTGGTCACAATGATTTCCTAGTGAATGAAGTAAAGCAAAACATATTTCATGCTCTACAGCTCAACTGAAAGTTTCCACCAGGTGGAAAATGAGTTCCAGCTTGGTAGAAAGAGTTTCACAGACCATAGTGGTAGGAGCGCGTGCTTGTGCTTTCTCTCTCAAAAAAGGCAAAGATCCCCCTTAACAGGTTGTTTGGGCAAGTGCTGTTAGCGAGCACCTATGAAGGCCAACACGCACACGAGGGGGTGGGTAGCCAGCACCATGCCGAGCCACCTTTATATCCCTTGTGGCAATATTTACACACTCCACCAGTTACTAATTTTAGGCTGAGTCGACCTAGGGGAGGCCCAGTACCGTTTCAGAAAATCTTCACTGGTGTTGGTGGCCGTGAGCGGGAATCGAACTCGGGTGGTTGGTTTCGTGGTGCAGCACAGCACGCTAACTGCTACGCTACAGCTCTCTCTCGCACACATCATCGGAGAGTGTGACATTATATACAGCATGCTACTGTCTACTGTCTTTCTTGATTCGTTGTCAATTCGTATTTTTCTCATAGAGCTCAGAATCTTGGAATTTAAAGCAGGGTTTATTTCATATTTTGTACCCTGATGCGTTCTGTAAACTAATGATATCCACGTATATAGTGGACGTCCACTATGTGTCTGAGTAAAATATTGAACTGCTGATGATCGTTATCAGTCATTTGCCACCACTGCCATCTTTATATCTGGTATTAGTATTGATGAATGATGGCGTTAATGAAGATGAACACTATGTTGCTGATGGGTGACATCCATTGTGATCATTATCCCTTGTTATAGTGCGTGGAAGTTAAAGAGTCCATAGTGCCATGCAAACGGCAAGAGTGAGGGTTACGGATTTTAGGATTCAACATTACTCCCTGGAGTGTGCGCACACATTTGTACATTTTAGGGAGGTCATGCCCAACGTTTGCAATGCCCCAGCTTCACACACATACTTGTACGTCCTGGTGTAACGGTTGATGTTTAAGGCCAACCTATTGCTAAGTTGTTGAGTGCGCAGAGCAAAACTCAATGTTTAGCAATTTGCGTAAATCCATTCAAGATATCCATTGCATTGTGTTATGCTTCTGATAACTGAGAATGCAAAGGAATAACTGGAAGTCTGTTGTTTTTTATATATATAATTATGTATATGAGGGGCAGCGGCAAATCAATGCTCTTAGCAATAATGGATTTAAAATGAGAAGATTATCATTATGGATAATGTAATGAATATTCCATTTTTGTATTTGCAATTGGGCTCTACCCACATCGTTGTGGATAAGAGGCTCCTCAATATATTTTGCCTCCTGCTTGGTTGAATGTGGTGCTGGACTTTGTGTTCACTGAAATAATGGATAGGGTAGAGATAGCAGAATGTCCAGGAATTACAATGGGTCATTTATACCTGACGCTGGACAGCGGATCTGAAATGTTCTTTCCAAAAATGAAGTTGATAACAGTGGTAGCAGTTAGGGGGAGTTTTCACCTTTGGCAATGGTTTCACAAGCTAGTGCGAATGTGGAGGGAGCAGAGGGCCGTATTTACCTAGAAGTGTGCATTATGCATGGGATTGTACGATGGAGGCCAGGAGACGCCTTGCATTAGCATGGCAGGTTTTTAATGAACTACATAAACCACTTTTAAAGATTACAGAGGTCAACCTTTGCATTGAGATAGCTTTTTGAGACACGAGTGATGTCTGTCACTCTGTGGGTCATAGAGGCCAGGCTTTAACAATGAAAATGGCAAAAGGCTTTTTGAATTTTATTATACAGTACACTATCTGCAAGCTGATAAATGCCGGGTATTCCATGGGAACGTAAAGTAAAGCAATTTTTAAGTTTGGAATAGAACGAGGCAGGAAAGTATTGTGAATGTAGTCAGGAACAGGAGGTTGTGATGGGTGGGACACGTGTGCAGGGTGGAAGAGAGCGGGTTACACAGACAATCGTTGAAGTGGTGGCACCCAGAGGTTGGTGACTAAGGGGAAGATCTCGCGCCAGACAGCGGAGGAGGCTGAGAGGAAACTTTGAAGGTCAGGTGTCAACTTTGCAACAACTGCAGGAATCAGCAGGAGGAAGAAGGGCTGGTGATGTGTGGAGGCATCAACGGCTTTTGCCGTGCTAACCTCTTGAGCAGGAATGGATCACCTGAGAGGTCTGTGTCTAAACTGTGCTTGGCGCTTGGGGAGCCCAGCCTCAATTCCACGTAAACCTATTTTAACTTGTGTTCTCTTTTAAATCTATAATGATGCAATTCCGTCTGCAGCGGCTTTTATTAAATGTTGTACATTTGCTTTGGCCGCCATCGGTTTGCCGATAGGTTTTCCTGGGTGGAATGCAACCGGCACTTGTGTGATATGTCCATAGGATATCTTTCTCGTTGCCAGTGGGGTTCACAAAAAAGCAGACGGGTTGCAGAGACTAACGAGGCCGAGTCAGCGGGAATGGCGCGTAAGATGGCATGGTGCCACATGATGGGAGTGGACCTTCTCACATCTGCTCCTCAGCTTCTACCGGCTAAGTGGCTGTCTCTGATGCTTCATTTACATAGGGCTTTAGCACCTATTTTATTTTTCCATTTGCACCCTTGATGCAAACGCTGCCTTTTAACTATGTAAGCGAAATGTTAAAAAAAGCACTCTTATTCCATGTCAATCAAGCAAATTAAATAATGTTATTGGAGGAAAGGCTAATGGAAGTAAAAAGCAAGTAATGATAGTAAAGTAGTGGGAAGAGCAAGAGCCATTACAGCATAATAATGTTCCCAGAAATTTTATTTTAAAACTGACAGCAGTGAAAAGCTGCCAAAATGGTAATTGCGTATTGGCACACTGTTTTCCATCCGCGGACCTGTGCTAATGTGCAGTGTGGTCTCCTTTGACAGTATTGCACATGGATCCTAGTGGCCACGTTAATCGCGAACTCCTAGCAGGGCCAGACGACTTCCAGGCCGTTGTTGTGGATAACGGAAATAACATTCTATTAAATTTGCTAAATACTTGATCTGACATAAAAGTAAAATTATATGAAATACTAGCGGGAAGTACCTGGCGTTGCCCGGGCGAAAGAGACAGACACACACATCGACTTACACACAGACATCGACCTACACACATATAAACACATCGACTTACACATACACACACATACCCATGGACTCACACACACACAGACATCGACTTTAGACACACACACATGGAGTTACACACACACATCGACTCACACATACATAAACTCACACACATATCGACCTACACACACACATATGGACTTACAATTACACACATATCGACTAAGACACACACACATGGACTTGCACACACACACATGGACCCATGCCCACCTCGACTTACACACACACACATGGACTTACACACACACATCAACCCACACACACCGACTCACACACACACACACATGTGGACTTATACACACACATCGACTAACACAGACATATTGACTCACACACACATCGACTCTCACACACACACATCGACTCTCACACACACACATCGCCCCACACACACATCGCCCCACACACACGCATCGCCCCACACACACACATCGATGCGCACACACACTAATGGACTCACACACACACATGCACTTACACACACACATCGACCCACACACAAACACACATGTGGACTTACACACACATCCACTAACACACACATATTGACTCACACACACATCGACTCTCACACACACACATCGACCCACACACACATCGACTCACACACACAAGATACATCGACTTACACACACACATCGACTGACACACACAGGCACATCGACTCACATGCACACCTGGACTTAGACACATTATTTTTTTAAATTAACAAATATAATTTTTTAATATTAGTTGTCTACACACACCACGCACACACATTGACTATCATACACACATCGACTGACACACACATGTCGACTCACGCACACACACATTGACTTGCAGATACACACATATGGACTTATGCGCACACACATGGACTCACACGCACACAAAGACATAGACACAGATCCCCCGGCCTCGCCTAAATTGCCAAGCCAGCCGAGGTGGCACATTGGCAGGCTGGGGCTGGGCTGCTACCCCCCCCCCCCCCAGCCACGATTCCCCTGCCTGCTCTGCAGTAATATATATGGCCTATAGTGGTAGCATCTACCGACTGCATAGTAGTAACTGCACATATCGGGGTGGGGGGGGGGGTGAAGAGGACATCACAATGCGAATAATTTATCTGAGTGTTTTGTGTATTTTTATTGTATTGGGAAAAAAGGAATAGCGCGTGCTCACCACGGGGCTTACGGCGTGGTACCTGGCTATTTTATTAAACAACAATTCTAAAATTGTACATGAGATAATAGTAGTTAAAATAAAGAGTGGGGTTATTGAAAGTGGCGGTGTAGTTATGGTGAGAGGAGAACTTGTGGGACTGTTTAAGGTGAGCATGCTTCTTCAGTATGCGCCAGTATATTTGTGCTGGGCCAAATCCATACCATTTCGTCTTGGTTTTGAGTGGAATGGCACCCGCGGGTGTGTGAACTTAGCCCTATTCTGCATTTTTCAAGTCCTGAAGTTGCCATTCTTACACTGGTGGAATGTATTTCACTGCACCTCGTTCTGCACTTGGAAAGGACTCTTAAGTGGGTGAAGTTCAGGTGGAGCTGTCGGAGCCAAGCAATTCCGAAAACGTTCTGCCACTGGTGAAATCACATCAATAGATCTTCTTGGTTCTTTCGGTAAAGTCACGTAGAAGGGAAGTAATAAAATAATAAAAATAAAACATAAAATAAAATAATTCTCACGACGTTTCGGCCACAACGCAAGCAGCCGTCCTCAGGTGAAGAATGACCTGAGGACGGCTGCTTGCGTTGTGGCCGAAACGTCGTGAGAATTATTTTATTTTATTATGTTTTAATTTTATTATTTTATTACTTCCCTTCTACGTGACTTTACCGAAAGAACCAAGAAGATGAATCCCTGCAGTCACGAAAGCTTTAAATCGAAACATCAATAGATGTTCGTGGATGTGGCCAGCGAAGAGAGTGCTGAGAGATGTTGGTGACCTGTCAAGCCTTATTCTTGTTGGAGGATTTTGACTTTTCTTTCACTGTGTACTAGTTGTTTGCAGATGACATCGGGTCCTCACTTAAGGCTCTGATGATCTAGCAGAGGCCCAAGATTGGTTCAGACACTTCTTGCCCTCGATGTTAGCACTAGCTAGGAATTAATCTCAGGCCACCATGTTCAGAGTGCTGAACATTGTCCAAAGTTTTCTCAAAATATTAACACCATTTACCACTGCGTGCAAGACTCTCATTGGGTTTTTTTAAATCTTTGTTTGTATATACGCAGGCAGTGAGTTACAGATGGAGAAATGGGCAAGGTTTAGGACTGTGGCTCATGCAACTGCAATGGCTGCTTTGGGTACATGGTTCAGACCTCCCCGGAGACCCTGGCTGACAGAGGAGGTGTTCAGGCTTGCTGAGAAAAAGCGACAGGCCCACTCTCATCGTCTACAGCATCCCACGTCAGAGAATGAGGAGGCTTACCGCAGCCTTTACTCGGAGGTTCGGAGAGCCGTGAGGCGCTGCAAGGATGGGTGGTGGTCGCTGGTTTCTGAGGAGATGGAGTCTACCTCAATGCCCCCGATCACATATCGCTATTTAACTCCATCAAAAAAGTAACCTGCAGCGCCACACCTATTACCATAATTCGGGGAAAGCACGGCCATCCAATCTCCGACCCCCAGGCACAGAATTCACGTAGATAGGTTAAAATTAATAAAAATTTAATAAACAACAAACTACGACATTTCAATCACAACACAAGCCATCGTCATAAGGAGGAAACAAGAGGGGGAAAGCTGCTGAAGGTAGACTGTTTTAAAGGTTTAAAATGGGTGTAGCCCAAGGGTCATAAACTAAGTGGGCGGGGCTAGTGATGTTAATGTGAGAAATTAGCATGTTAATGTCAGATCGGAGAGCGGCCTCCATGGCGAGCACGCGGCAGTGGCTATGTTATGTGACAGCAGCAGATGTCAGTGTAAAGGAGATCCGTATTACCTTAGAGTCGCGGCATCTTTTCAGAAATGTGAGTGTTTCGATCAGATCAGACTTCCTGTCTCGAAGTTTGTTGAAAGATCTTATAGTTAAGTGTAAACCCTCCCCGTACAGGCGGTGAAATCTTGACTTAAAGCTTTCATGACTGCAGGAATTCATATTCTCTGGGTCTTTCGGTAAAGTCAGATAGGTTCAAATTAATAAAAACAGGTTTGCAGATTTGCTGAGCATTCTGTGAGGTCCTGGGGGAGGGGAAATCCCTCAACCTGGAAAACATTGTGTATGGTCGAGCGTGCATAATAAATAAATCAATATACCCGCACTAAATCGCTAATTTAACTACTTTAAAGTTGAGGGATGGGAAAAAGGAATAGCGCGTGTTCACCACGGGGCTTAAGGCGTGGTACGTGGCTATTTTTTTAAACCTAAACCCTACCGTTTGAGAGCCAAATCCTTTGCAAGTGTGCGAACACACACACGCAGACAGACAGACAAAAATGCCTTTTATAGGTAAGATAAGCCATTCATTCAAATTGATCATGTCCTAAATTTAAGGTCACCGATGACAATGAATGTTACACCGATTTCAAGTCGCAGAGAACTCGCCACTCTCTTCCTTGCATTCGTCCCAAGTAAACTGATTCACTGGTCCTGAAAGTCACAAAATCGCATGACCTCTGAAGAAAGTTGTTTTACCACCGTGAGGAACACAAGCCGAGCAGGGCCGCGATCGTATGGTGGCCCAGAGGAGCGGCTCTCCTCGAGCACAAAGAAGCCACACACACAGGGGCATAGCGCTGACATCGCTACATTCCTGTTTAATATAGCAGGTGCAAAGTTATTGGCTCCGAATTTTTACTGATGTACTTTAAATACTTTTTTGAATGGTTATGAATTATTATTTAAACAACTTAATCTATGCATTAATTATTATTACAGTATTATGTACTTTCCAAAGTTACGTATAATTGTTCTTTTTTCTTTAGAATATACACTACTTTTTAATTATGGGTCAAGTATTGGTATGTCCTTCCCACTTGCCTCAAACCCTGAACCTCTTGCACAAAACTCACTGCTCGATGCAATTATTATCGCCTGAGCTGGCTGAGATCGGAGAACAGAATAACGCAGACGCTCAGCTAGGTTGCTTGCAACCGCTGTGTGTGGCAATGGCTTAACAATGCACGAGATACCAATTGTGGTTCTGCTTAGACATGGCAACATTTTACAGGAATGTCGCTTGCTACGGGTGATGGTTCCTCTTGTAATGGACTTGTGGAACCCTCACTTGCAGACCATGCAAATGAGTGGGCTTCATCGATGTGAATTTGGCTGCAGGACTTATCCACCTAGTTGAGACTAGTGGTCTATAAAAATCAATTGTCTACAAAAATCTGCACTTTTCCAGTCAATTAGTCAAGAATGCAGCACTACTCTCAGCACCCCTGATGGGAAGTGAATTGGCAAGTGTGAAAACAGAGGCATGCAATTATGAGTAGCGTGCTGTGACAGTTAAAACTATGACGTTGTATATATGTATCTGTTCCTTATGTAGGTGTGTATTACGGTTTTTTTTCAAGAACGATTTTCTTGGAATGTTAGGTCACACATCTCAACAATCCAACTTGCATTTTGGAAAGGGTATTTTTTCCCTCCAGAAATTTTACCCGATCGTCGCGATACATTTGGCTCTTGAGTTATAAGCAAAGAACTACAGTACATTCTGATTCATAATTAGTTTATTTTGGGTTCGATAGTGTCGGTATGATGTGAATGTTTAACTATAACCCTCCACCATCGCAGTTATATCTACTATGACCTGTAATGTCAACACAGATGTCATAGGCTTGGAGTTTTAGCCACATTACAAGTGCAAAAGTGCCTTTCTCTCTCCTTAATTATATACTTTAGAAGTTGCACGAACGGCCTCTGGCTAATTAGTACAGGTGAGACTTAATAATTTAATGAAGCTGCACATTTAGTTAATTATTCAAAAGTTGTAAAATACAAAAGTTATTTGATTTTTTTTTTCTAGTTTCCGCGACAGTGTCTACATCGTCTGTTCATTGTATACAATACATCCAATTATTACGGAAACGGTTCCTTCCAAATCCATCCGTTAACACTTCTAAAAATCTATAGCCAAGGTCAGGTCTCACGACGTTTGGACAAGGAGTTAGGTCATTAAGTTATGGGATGTGAAGGGAGAAAAGACAGGGCAGAGACATGAGCATACACGCACAATGGGAAAGACACTTTGACATGGAAATAAGCAAAAGGAACGCAAAGATAAAGTGATATGTGGGGATGCACAGTGAGGGAAAAAGTATTTGATCCCCTGCTGATTTTGTACGTTTGCCCACTGACAAAGAAATGATCAGTCTATAATTTTAATGGTAGGTTTATTTGAACAATGAGAGACAGAATAACAACAAAAAATCCAGAAAAACGTATGTCAAAAATGTTATAAATGATTTGCAATTTTAATGAGGGAAATAAGTATTTGACCCCCTCTCAATCAGAAAGATTTCTGGCTCCCAGGTGTCTTTTATACTGGTAACGAGCTGAGATTAGGAGCACACTCTTAAAGGGAGTGCGATTATTCGCAAATGGAAGAAACACAAAAGAACTGTCAATCTCCCTCGGCCTGGGGCTCCATGCAAGATCTCACGTCGTGGAGTTGCATTGATCATGAGAACAGTGAGGAATCAGCCCAGAACTACACGGGAGGATCTTGTCAATTATCTCAAGGCAGCTGGGGCCATAGTCATCAAGAAAACAGTTGGTAACACACTACGCCGTGAAGGACTGAAATCCTGCAGCGCCCGCAAGGTCCCCCTGCTCAAGAAAGCACATATACATGCCCGTCTGAAGTTTGCCAATGAACATCTGAATGATTCAGAGGACAACTGGGTGAAAGTGTTGTGGTCAGATGAGACCAAAATGGAGCTCTATGGCATCAACTCAACTCGCCGTGTTTGGAGGAGGAATGCTGCCTATGACCCCAAGAACACCATCCCCACCGTCAAACATGGAGGTGGAAACATTATGCTTTGGGGGTGTTTTTCTGCTAAGGGGACAGGACAACTTCACAGCATCAAAGGGACGATGGATGGGGCCATGTACCGTCAAATCTTGGGTAAGAACCTCTTTTCCCTCAGCCAGGGCATTGAAAATGGGTCGTGGATGGGTATTCCAGCATGACAATGACCCAAAACACACGGCCAAGGCAACAACGGAGTGGCTCAAGAAGAAGCACATTAAGGTCCTGGAGTGGCCTAGCCAGTCTCCAGACCTTAATCCCATAGAAAATCTGTGGAGGGAGCTGAAGGTTCGAGTTGCCCCAAACGTCAGCCTCCGAAACCCTTAATGACTTGGAGAGATCTGCAAAAGAGGATGGGGACAAAATTCCTCCTGAGATGTGTGAAAACCTGGTGGCCAACTACAAGAAACGTCTGCCATCTGTGATTGCCAACAAGGGTTTTGCCACCAAGTACTAAGTCATGTTTTGCAGAGGGGTCAAATACTTATTTCCCTCATTAAAATGCTAATCAATTTATAACATTTTTGACATGCGTTTTTTTGGATTTTGTTGTTATTCTGTCTCTCACTGTTCAAATAAACCTACCATTAAAATTATAGACTGATCATTTCTTTGTCAGTGGGCAAACGTACAAAATCAGCAGGGGATCAAATACTTTTTTTCCTCACTGTATGTACAGCGTTATTCAGAAACATTGAAAGAGATGCATTGTGGATATGGAGAAATGCATTGAGATACAGTGATGTGAACAGATATATTTATTTATTATGAAACAGAAATATTGAATGGGCCACAGAGAGACAACATATACACTAAAGGCAGAACATTCTGTGGTCAATTGACAGTGATGGACAGGGACAAAACAAGAGAAGTAATACAGAGTTTAAAATAACACAAATGTACAAACAGCACTCGGCCTAATGTACTATTTAAAAACCATCAGCAGTTCCCAACCAACTGCATTGTGGCCCTCTTGTCTTGGGTCCCTATTAAGTAAAATTTTAACAAATGGGACTGACAGCAGTAGTAGCAGTCTGCCTCTGGGAACCAGATACACACAGAGACATACACAGACAATCTGACAAACATGCTGAACACGAGGAGACAAACATGCAAGCCGATGCAGACACTGAGAGAGACATAGGGGGGACATATATGGAGATAACTGAAGAAGATATAAGACCACGACACACTTTGCACGTGAGGGAGTGTTAGGTTGGTTTGAGCAC